>NC_141602.1:1582500-1585000 GCF_047967505.1 Dipteris shenzhenensis | reverse complement strand
TGATCAGCGGAAATTGCACAAATGGCAGATTAGAGCAAGAATGAAGCCCCTTATGGATAAGGGCTGTTCATCCAAATCCTTCTTCAAGGGACTGCATGCCTCTCGAAAGAAAAACTCATGTCTAAGGGTAAGGAAGCTAGATGGCTCTTGGACGCACTCCTTCTCTGATCTCCAAGATGAATGCCAAAATTACTTCCACACACTGTTCTCTGCCCCTGGCCCCCCATCAAATCAAATGACTGATGTGCGGATTGAATTTCTTCAATATGTTTCTGGGATAGTGGAAATGGATGATGCTCTTTTATTTGAGAGACCTTTTACTGACACGGAACTTGATAATGCATTGTCCCATCTTGGCAAATACAAGTCCCCGGGCTGGGATGGTCTTACAGTGGAATTTTATATTTCTTTTTGGGATGATTTGAAAGATGTTCTTTTACAAATGATCAATGTTGCCTGGCAAGAAAATCAATTGCCACACCTTTGGAAGCATGGAATAATTAAACTTGTGCCCAAAAAAAATCTCTGTGATCGTATGTCAGAGTGGAGGCCTATTACTTTGATGCCTGTAGTTTACAAACTCATTGCCAAAATGATTGTGTATAAGCTTCATGGGATACTGAATGCGGGCCTTCATCCTCATCAGTATGGGTTTGTGCCGCGAAGACAAATCTATGACAATATCTCCAATGCATTGACTGCAATTGAATATGCCAAGTACTCGAATCAAGATGTACTCATATTGCAGGTAGATATTACTAAGGCATTTGACACTGTACAATGGGATTTTATCTCTCAAACCATGACAAAACTGGGGTTTGGTCCCAAGATAGCAAATGCAATCTATTGGCTTTATTCTGGATCTACTTCCCAGTGCATTCTCGGAAGTCATCTATCTCGGTCATGGATATTGGGTAGATCAGTCCGACAGGGCTGCCCCCTTAGTGCTCTTTTCTATGCCATTGCGACTCATCCCCTATTGATGTATCTTGATCATCTTACAAACACAGGACAGATGACTGGTCTTAAAATCCCTGGGGCTGCATCTTTTTTGGCACAGGCATACGCTGATGATTCCTTCTTTATGCCACAGAATTCTCCTCGGGAAGTCAGCATGCTTATGACCACATTATCTTTGTATGGATTAGCAGCGGGATTGCATGTCAACTTTGACAAATCCAAATTGCTTCCCCTGAAACAATGTGACTGGCATTCTATTCTCTGGCCTGGTCAGATAGTGCATTTTAAAGATGTAGTCAGGCATTTGGGATATCCTACAGGATGGCATGTCACCAGAAAACAGCAGCTAAAATGGATATTCCAAAGACTTCAACACAAATTGCAATATTGGAAAATTTCTACTTGGCCACTTCATGTCAGGCTCAGAATAGTCCAGTCTATTGTTATGTCTTATGTTCAGTTCTTTTTGCCTTTGCTACATTGGTCCTCCAGAGATATCTCAGCTTTTATGTCTCAAGCTATGGAGTTGTTATGGAAGACAAAAACTGCAGTGAAAGCATTGAGACTGCTGAAGATGGAAATGGTATGTTCCCCTAGAATGCATGGAGGACTTAATGTATTAAATATCAGATATCATGTACTTGCAAGGAAGGCGACTATGCTCCATACCTTTTTCTGTCAAAAGCAGCCATGGACTTGTATGATAGCATCCATGTGTGTCAACATGAGGACAACTGCTTATGGCCATTGGACTACTGATCATTGGGAGATTTGTCGGGAAGATTCCTGGATGCCCTTTTTCTACTGCTCTGATATTGGACTGGAAACAAGTGCTTTCTAAAGTCAAATGGGCTCCTGATAATCATTTGGGGACAAACTCAATGAGGAAAGAAAGTATTCATTGGAGTGCCATTTTTGACATTCCACTTGCTTTACAGGAACCGGTTCGGGCATATAATCTCATGAAATTGGGAATTAGATACATCAATGATGTGGTAGATGATCACGGCCATGTCTTATCTTTTCCTCAGGCCACTGCCCTTTATGCTTTGGGAATGCATCATAGATTGATATGGAAGAAAATTGCTGATCTCTTGCATCCATTTCTACCTATTCCCCCTGTGGCTGACACAGACAGGCTAATGGATTGGCAATTGTTCCCCGTTGCTACATGCTCTCGTCCTATACCTCTGCCTGTTTTGACCTCCATCAAAGTCTACAAGCTTCTTCAACCTGCCCCTTGGATTCATCAATATGCTAATACTCTATGGCATATCAGGCAGCCCCTTTCATGGTGGCGGAAGAATCTCCGACTATTATGGAGGTGTAAAATGCCTTTGAAACAAAGACTCTTTCTTTGGAGATGCATGACCGGCACATTGTCAGTGGGAATCACACTTGCCAAACGTCACATTGCACCACCCACCTGTTTACGGTGTCACGCTCCTTCAGAGACTGTCCCTCATTTGCTTTGGCATTGCTCGTCTACTCGCAATCTCCTTGGGAAAATTTCAGATCTTCTTCGCCTCCGTTTCCCGAG
>NC_141601.1:56411596-56419096 GCF_047967505.1 Dipteris shenzhenensis | reverse complement strand
CATACATATATACATACATACATACATACAAACATCAAAAGTAAGACCCCATTGGTTGCCTATGTCATGCATTTTGTTGTCTCGTGAGCATAAGAACAAGCACTTGTGTTCCTTACCTTTCTTTGCAATGGGGGTCTTGATTTTGGTGGGGTATGCCAAAAATTGATCAACAACATTATTTAATGCATATAGTTTTAGTAGTTTTAGTACACATACATACATACATATGTGTGTGTTGTGTGTACATACATACATGGATGCATGCATGCATGCATACATACATACATACATATATATTGATGCATATAGTTTTACTAGATGGGGGAAATAGGCCCCACTCCGATTTTTGTGAAGAGACACAACTAGACAAATAGAGCAAGTGCAAGGGGTCGCTAGGGACACCCCTTGGCAAATGGAGATGCCCGGTATGCAATTTTAGCATTAATTTTGGGATGTACGCTACATAGTCATTGTCAAAAAAAGTAATCAATTCTTGCATTAAGTGTAGGGTGGTGAATATATCCTATTCCGTCATGGGGCCAGAGAAGACGAAGGCAAAAAATTGAACCTCCAAAAAGACTTCTTTTATCGATCTATGGGGATAGGCTTTTATTAGTGTTGAGAGTGGACAAGACAGCTACCATTGGTGTGATATGGGAATCTCCTAGTGTGCAATTCTAACACCAATTTTGGGATGTAAACTACATAGTCAGGTCCAAAAAAAGTTGTGTCAATTCTTGCATTAAATGTAGGGTGTTGAATATATCCTATTTCATCATGGGGCCTACAGAAGACGGAGGGAAAAAATTGAACCTTCAAAAAGACTTCTTTTACCGATCTATGGGGCCCAGCTCTTACTAGCATTGAGAGTGGACAAGACAGCTACCGTTGGTGTGATATGGGAATCTCCAAGTCTCAAGTTTTGGGGTACATGAAATTAGATCATGCTAACGGTAACTCTAAGAGGTTCCAAAGGCAGGCAACATTCTTCATCATAGCTAACTCAAATGCAAGGCAGTGAAAATGCCAGGAGAGTTGGTAGGTAGCATTGATTTTGGGAAGGGATATGATGATACTTTGTTGTGTTATGTAGGATATTAATTTCCATTAAATTTGGGACATGTTAAATATAACTTCATAAAATCCTAAGTCATGAAATTAATACATTACAAGTTCAAGCATAAATAATAATCGTGAAGTTTATGCATTAAATATTCAAGCCTAAAGAAGAATTAATCAAGACCTAATGCACCATACCAGAGACTTTGGCCTTACCCTCATTCCATAGACTTGCCAACGTAAGGCCAAAATTTTCATTCTTAAGAATATGTGGAAAGACCTTATGTTTGGCCCACTTTTGGCAAAAAAATTTCATTTTAAAGAATAGGTGGAGTGACATTGTGTTTGATAAATACAAATCAATGCTCAAGTTTGGACATAAATAAAGGTATCCTTTTGAAGATATTGGAACACATGAGAGAAATAATATTGAAGATACATGAATTTTTAGACATATTCTTAAAGACAAATGAACATATTGGTTTCCACAAAGCTATGTTGAGTACCTTGATAAGGAAATTGTGGAAAAGCTCGCTCGCTTTCTTGGGCCCGCTCGCTCTATCGACTGCCTCCTCTTTCATCTATGTTAGCACAGTCTGACTTTAGCGATGTGCATCCATCACATGTATTTATGGATCCCATTCCATCCACTACCACAAATGATGAGTCAATTTATAGATAAGTCCTCAATACGATTCTCTCACATCATGGGGATGCATGACTTAATGCATCCAAATCCTCTAATTGCATTCTAACATCCATCACTGATACTTTCACCTTTGACATGGAGGGAGGGAAGGAGGGAGGGGGGGGGAGAGAGAGAGAGAGAGAGAGAGAGAGAGAGAGAGAGAGAGGTTTATCAACCTCTATAAAGGGTCAAAGACCTTGAAACTAAGTCAAAGCTATTGCTATGGATAAAAATACCCATGATAGGGGATCTAGAGGTATCTAGCACACTCGTAAGAGTCTAATCTAGAACTAAAGCTAAAAATATATTTATTTGAGAGTTATTATTGCCATGTTTCATCTAGTTATCCATGAGTGCTCATCCATAAGGATTTATGTTGGCCTTATGGGGTTCTGCTAAGAGTATTGTTGCCTTTGGAGCATGTCCAAAATTTATTGTGACCTCCCCTATCTCTATGGTGTGCACCATGGGAATCATGATGCAACTTGATGCTCTTATGTGGCAATGAGAGTGCCTTAGATGGGCTCAAAGCTCATTGGGCCTATGTTTAATCCCTTGCTAGGCTTGGTATCTCAAGCACAATGACTTGTAGCTAATGTGGGCTCCTCTCTTGGGAATAAGATGTTTGTGGTCTCCTTTTATGTCTAGCTTTGGGCCTCATGAGCTTGGATTGTAATTTGGTTACCTCATATATGAAGATCATGGCACATTTTCTTAGCAAGGAATCCAATGGCCTAGCTCATTGCTGGTACCCATGAATTAATAGACATGTATCGACTTCAAATCTCATAATAGTTGGGAAATCTGTGAGTATACACTTGTCTGTCTCTGCTTCATAAATGTCACAAATGGTGCACAATTATAGATCTCTATGGTATTATTCCATTACAATCTCATGTTTGGCCTATGTCTAAAAGCTATGAGGTGAGTGCTTGAGCTAACCCATGGAGGCAAATCTATGATAATCCAATGTTTAGATGAAGACATCCTTGTTGAGGTGGAGGAAAAGTTATTTGTAGAAGGCCACCTTGGAAGCACATAGTTGTGGTGGGGATACCCATGTTTGATAAATGTATACCTTCCTTAGGTCATCTTTGATGACTTAATCAATCTCATGTTGTGATAGGTACAAAAAGGGAATATTGATTTAGAGGTAGGTTTTCATGAAAGGTAGAAGTCGCTTCTCCATCAACGAGACACTAGACATTGGCATCTTTGAAAGTAGTTGTTAAATTGATTAAGCCATCAAAGAAATGATAAGGGGTTAGACATGCTAATATTACTTCCGAAAGTTGTTTCTCTAGAATTGGGCGAGCAAGTGGAAGGACAAGGACCTTAATTAGATCCCATTCTTAAGCCTTCTCTCTCTCCCATATTCACTGCTTCTATAAGGGCAGCCCTAGTTTCATGCTCCTTGTATGCTCCATGATTTTTCTGTTCACCCTCTCTGACACATATTTTCTTGTGGCATTCTTGGAGTTGTCTTCTCTTTATAAATTCCATTGTATGAACAGTAACTAGCAAACTCTTTGTATCATTATTTGCCTCAATTATCGGACTTGAGAGCCTTCAACCTCTTTCCTATCTCATTCTCAGCCAAAGCTTTCTATTTCTTAAAAGTTTTAAAGACAACATTTTCTTTGAATGCAATAAACCCAAGTTTTTCTAGTTCCATCATCAATAAAAGTAACATAATAGTGAGAACCACCAAGAGATGATATATTAGTAGGACCTTATACATCTGTATGCACAAGCTCTAACTTTTCTCTCTCCTTTTGTTTCCCAACTCGGAGAAATTTGACTCTCTTCTATTTTCCATAAAAATAATTCTCACAAAAATCCAAATCAACCTACTTTAAACTTGTCATAATTATTGATTTTGTGGGATCGTGGATTGCAAAAAAAAAAAGGCAAATCCTCTGTTGGAGGATTAGGGCAAGAGAGTGGAGTGCATAACAGATGACTAACTATACACTACGCTATAAGGAACATGATGATGAATATAGTGTCTTTATGCCCTCTTTATGCCTAAGGGTCAGGGTTAGTGTTTGTCCCTATCTCTATGTAGCAATTTATCCCATCCTCAACAACCCCCTCTTAAATTGCACTGGATAAGTAGAGGGTGTATGTACAAGATCTTTTTAGATTTTTGGTACATATAATAGCAACCAAAATAGAGAATATCATATAAGTATGTGCATGTGTGAGCATAATGACCATGTAGTGGAAGCTTGTACAATGGTACAACTTATGTCCTATACATTGACTATCATTTCCCCTCTTAAGTTGCAACTCATTCTTCTCCTTTGGAAACAAATTCAAAAAATAGGTTGAAGGGTAGTATACCAAAATGAAGGAAGCCCTTATGGATCAAAAACTAGTTGGTCAATCGATGACTGTGTGAATGACTATGTGCTGCAAATGGCTAAGCCAAGGATGAACATGTCATAAGTCAATGTGGACTAGGAAGTTGATTTGTGAAAGAGGCATCCAAAGTGAAACTAATTAGTGCATTCAAGAGGATATAATTTAGAAGGTTATGGTAAACAAATATGTCACCCGCCCAAAGTAACTCACAACATGCCTAAGGTATGCTACAATAGTGTAGTATCTGTCATAGGATGCAAGGGTGTAGAAGACTATATCATAGCTGTGGATAGAGTGATCCAAGGGATGCATAAAGCCAAGGAAGAAGGTGCAAGTATGATAGTATGCCCAAATGAAGGGGCCCAAAAATCTAATAAGGAATTGTAGCTCGTCAAACCTATATTATCAATTGTCATGAGCTCAAGCCTATCTATTGCGTGCATGGTTGTACATCCATTAGCAACAAATGTAGTATCTATTATACACTTATCAAGACGCTAATGGTAAGAAGGCCTAGAAGCCTAAAATACAACTAAAAAGCATAAGGTATCCTCAAGGCATGCGAGTTGTCAACAAACACTACTGTAGGGATAGATCTAAAGTCCCGGATCATCCCGGATCCAACCACTAAGCTACATCAAGTATGGACTAGATAGTATAGCCATAAGTGCATACTGGAAGATTGAGGTTCCCTGAGTTTCTCCATGGCCAACCTCTATAATGTCCACGAATGATTTGCTGATCTAAAGTGGTAGTGATAACTGAATCCAAGTGTGATGCACTATAATATAATTGGTCCAATGTTTAAATGTCTTGATGCTTGATCTATCGATTACAACTAGTGGAAATTGAGTCCAAGGAGGGAGAGAGAGAGAGAGAGAGAGAGAGAGAGAGAGAGAGAGAGAGAGAGAGAGGATCGAGCTTGAGATACCAATCCTAACAAGGGATTAGACATAGGCCCAATGAGCTTCAAGCCCCCATCTAAGGCACTCTCATTGCCACATGAGAGCATCAAGTTGCATCATGATTCCCATGGTGTACCCCATAGAGATAGGGGAGGTCACAATAAATTTTGGACATGCTCCAAGGGCAACAATACTCTTAGTGGGGCCCAATTAAGCCAACATAAATCCTTATGGATGAGTACTCATGGATACCTAGATCAAACATGGCAATAATAACACTCAAATAAGTATATTTTTAGCTTTAGTTCTGGATTAGACTCTTACAAGTGTGCTAGATACCTCTAGATCCCCTATCATTAGTATTTTTATCTTTGGCAATAGCTTTGACTTAGTCTCAAGGTCTTTGACCCTTTATAGAGGTTGATAAACCTCTCTCTCTCTCCCTCTCCCCCCCTCCATCCCTCCCTCTCTCTCTGCTCTCTCTCTCTCTCTCTCTCTCTCTCTCTCTCGCTCTCTCTCTCTCCCTCCATCTCTCCCTCCCTCCCTCTCTCTCTCTCCTCTCTCTCTCTCTCTCTCTCTCTCTCTCTCTCTCTCTCTCTATCCCTCCCTCCCTCCCTCTCCCTCCCTCCGTCCCTCCGTCCCTCTCTCTCTCTCTCTCTCTCTCTCCTCTCTCTCTCTCTCTCTCTCTCTCTCTCTCTCTCTCTCTCTCTCTCTCTCTCTCTCTCCTGTCTCTCTATCTATCTATCTATCTATCTCTCTCACACACACACATGCCTATAATTCGATCCACAACACCCCCCAGTTGGGAAGATGCCCTAAAACCCGTGGTTTGATGATGAGTGCCAAGAGATGAGATTTCACCTGATACATGAGCAAGATTTTGGGCACCTAATAACACTCAAGGCAGAATGGATCTGATGCCATTTAACATGCTGGAAGAGGGGGGCCATCCTCTCACATAGGATGGATGAGGCAATCCAATCTTTTCGAGGAGGGGACCCAACCATTACATGGGGGCTTCTCTCTGAGGGAAGCCACCTATCCCCATCATAGATTCAGGGGTCTAGGATACACACACAACATCGTTGTACAATGTATTGATCCAACCACTACGTGATATGTGTTCCTTACCCAAGCCTTGCGGATTGAGCATTTTGCATTGGAAAGGAGGCCTTGGCTCTAATCCTAGTGTAAAGGTTCAATCATATTGTATGACATGTCTTCCCACTTGCATGGTGTACCACCACCATTGCACTAATACAGAAAAGGTAGTGGAACCCATGGACACTGAGACTACCGTACTCTCATGATTGGCCATATATTGGCTAGAATTTTTGTATTGATGCTAAAGAAAGAGAGATGCTCTTACATAGAGGTATTGGGCAGTGTGCTTTGGGATAGGCTGGGTTTTGGAGGCAGCACTCTACCCTTGATCACATTTTCACTCTTTGGTCTGTCATCGAGGAGCTAAGGCAAGATCCAAAAAAATCTATTCATGCTTTGTAGACTTTCAAAAGGCATTTGACATAGTTCCATGAGCACATATGATTAGGAAATTCCAGGAGTAATGATTTGGGGATTGATGGGCCTATATGAGCAAGTCAGAGGGAGAGCGCCCCAAGACCAAGTTTTTAGTCAAGGGGAGGCAGTGGAGATCATGTAGTCATACACTACCTTGAAGCAATCTTCACGGGATCAGTTTTCACAATGATTCACATGGTCTATAGCTAGGGCGTGGCTAACACGAGATGAAGGAGATGTAGCTTGGCTAGAGTGATAGTGCTTATTGGCACACTTCATGACCCTCCCATGAAGGGATGGCTATTTGATCCACTAGTGATGCCGACAGCCATGTATGGAGCATCCTTCTGGGGGAAAGATCTCTTAGCTGACTGACTAGAGGAGATTTGTTGAGAGACTATAAATGACTATGGGATCTTGGATGATTTGGAGTAAGCCTTCCATCTCTCATCAAATAGTACAGGTGGAGTTTGCCATAACACTACCTCAGATTAATGCTATCTTCTAGATGATGGACTTTGTCGAGTTGGGACTACACAATGAACATTGATGTGTCACAGATTTCTACGGAAAACATCGATATGTCACATATTTCTACACTCGAGGATATAGTGGGGTGGAGGAGGAGGTAGCCAACATGAGGACAAAGAGGATCAGTGGGAATAGATAACGTGGAGATAGGGAGGCTGAGACCACGCATGACTAGAGCGTGTACAATGGAGGTTCAGCCTATCTTAGCTCTCCTTTGGGTGTCACTTTTCATATGGACCATCGGATATAGAGATAGGAGAGACCATGGCCCCACTATCAAATACATCGTTTGAGCTGATGTATCATTATTGTTGATATGGACCATCAGATGTAGAGATTGCGAACAACATGGTCCCCCGCCACAGCGGGAGATGCCTCAACAAACACAGATACAAGATATCTTTGCTACTCAGTGGAGAGCCACCATGG